>NC_057796.1:419308158-419309633 GCF_018294505.1 Triticum aestivum
GGAACCCCCGGGGGTTAATGGGCCTTGTTGGGCCCTAGTGGAGCGAGAGAGGGGCCGGCCAGGGCAGGCCGCGCGCCCCCTCCCCTTGAGTCCGAATAGGACAAGGAAGGGGGGGGGGCCGGTGCCCCCCTTGCCTTCCCCTTGTCCCACTCCTTCCTTCCCCCTCCTAGTGGGACTAGGAAAGGGGAGTCCTACTCCCACTAGGAGGAGGACTCCTCCTCTTGGCGCGCCCTGCTAGGGCCGTCCGGCCTCCCCCCTTGCTCCTTTATATACGAGGGCAGGGCGGCACCCCAAGACACAAGTTGATCGGTTGATCTTTTAGCCGTGTGCGATGCCCCCCTCCACCATAATCCACCTCGGTCATATCACAGCAGTGCTTAGGCGAAGCCCGGCATTGGTAGCATCATCATCACCGTCATCACGCCATCGTGTTGACGGAACTCTCCCTCGAAGCTCAGCTGGATCGGAGTTCGTGGGACGTCGCCGAGCTGAACGTGTGCTGAATTCGGAGGTGCCATGCGTTAGGTACTTGGATCGGTCGGATCGTGAAGACGTACGACTACATCAACTACGCTCTCATAACGCTTCCGCTTACGGTCTACGAGGGTACGTGGACGACACTCTCCCCTCTCGTTGCTATGCATCACCATGATCTTGCGTGTGCGTATGAATTTTTTTGAAATTACTACGTTCCCCAACAGGAATCATATTAGTGGCCTCGACGCTTCTCTAGGGTTTGGGGTGGCCTCGACAACGCTTATAGGTTTCGGGGTGGCCTCGACGACAACGCTCTTTTAACTTGGTAAATTTGGGTGGCCTCGGCAGCGCTTCTAGGATTTCGGCCGGACCGCCTCTCTCATGATTGTTCGACGTCCGGACCGGCAAGGGATTTAACAAAATGGCGGCATTCTGGATGTGCAGAAAATTGTCTAGTGTCAAAGGATTCAACAAAACCATGTCTTCATCATTAGGCGAAAGTAACAGGCGCATGGTGGTACGAAGTTCTCCAAAGTTGTTCTGGAACGGAGTCTCGGATAGGACAATTCATACAAAAAGACGAATTATCCTATCCGGGAGTCCGTTCAAGAATAACTTTGGAGAGCTTCGTACCATCATGCCTCGGTTACTTCCGGCTAATGATGAAGCCATGGATTTCTTCAACACTTTGACACAAGGCAACCTGTCGACCCCTCGGCGACCCTCGACCCTCGAACCCTCGGCGACCCTCGACCCTCTACCCTAGCTAGTTCCCGACCCTCGCCCCCTCGAACCCTAGGCGACCCCTCCCCCCCTCATGTCGAAGTTACCGGGGAGGGGGTATATATCGACAACGACATACCCGATAAAAAATAAGAAGAGGAAGAAAAAAAAAGAGGACAAGAAGAAAGGAATAGAGGAGAAGATCAAAGAAAAAAAAGAAGAAAAAAAAGAGGAGAAGAAGAAAAAATAGAAAAGAAGAAAGGAATAGAGGAGAA
>NC_057796.1:419650544-419659515 GCF_018294505.1 Triticum aestivum
GAAAAAGGGCGGGAGGCATCTGTGATTCGTCGGCCGCGGGTGGTACTCCAGTACCTAGTGTGTGGCAATATCAGAGAGGACATGCTAGGTGGTGTGGTTTAGGTGAGCTCGGGAGAGGTGTGTGCGAGGAGAGGGGAGAAAAGATATCTGTGCGGTGAGTGCGTGTGATGCTTGACGATCAGGGCGAAATCAAAGAGCATGGGCGATGCAGCTGACACCGAGGTCGAGGGAGGGGCCTGCGAGACGCATTGGGAGGGAGAGGCGGCAATGTATATGGGTGGGGAATATGTGAGGTGTTTGCAGGTGGTTAGCGAATGATTTCCTTTTTGCACATGAATCAACGAGATAAGATGAAACTATGACCGTGAGATTCAAATAGAATCGACGGAAATCAACTAGTGTGACGATAGCCTAGTATCAGACTACAGATAGAAGGTGTTTCCCTTATTTTAGTTTTGATTTTTCAGTCCACCAACTTGTTTACCTATATCGACACCGTCGCAGGTATGCTGTATGTCATGTATGGCTCGCCGAGTAAGAAGTCGTTGCTCTGTCCATGGCTGCCAACCCAGTAGCGAAGGCATCTGCAAGCGTCACAGGCGAATGAACTAAGTTAAACTAGCAACTGTTTGTTTCTTCTTCAACTCATTTAATATTAACGTGCAGGAAAAAGACGAGAACCTTGACTAGGCTAATGTTGGTGAACACCATGCCCGGCATGTGCCCCATGGCCAATGGCGCGATCTTCGCCTGCTGCATTAAGCGAATGCTATTTTTGAAACATATAGTCCGCCTCTTTTCATTAGTTTAAACGTTTGGATTAATTGACTGAAGTATAAATTGAAAAGGGTATCAAAGCTAAGAAGTCTTGAGTTCAAAAATATACTAATGGAGTGCGGCTTACATCAATCCCACATGTAGGGACAAAAAAGCCAAAAAAACTAAATGTTAAGGGAGGTGTTGGAATATATTGTTCGTTTCTCTCCATCAGTTTGAAATTTTGAAGTAGCTGGCTGAAATATTAATTCAATAGATGTGAGATGATGTCAATGTTGTGGAACATGTGCCCCGAGAAAGAGTAGGCGCTTAATGGAGTGCGTTTCTCATGCCCGAATCTTCAAATTCAGCCATGGGAAGCGTGTGGCTAAGGTCCCATGGCCAGATGCTTTGCAACCAAATACTGAAGCCACGTGTAATGATGTGTGTTGTTCATTTCAATCGAGCAAATATTAAAAACCATGTGTATAAAAGGGGTCATATTTGTCCATTCCAATTATACATGCTCTTTGCGCGTGCGTGAACCAATCTTGTGTGAGGTCGGTAGTTCGGACGACACATCCACAGTTGATGATAAAAGTGGTTAGAGGAAGTTCGTGAACTAGTTTGTGACTGAATTGAAGGTGCTCAGAAAGCTACTGTACTGCCTGTGCTGTCCTTACGATTTTCACTAATATCCTACTAAGCCTACAGACATCAAGTCAGCCTGAGATTAGAAACACGCGTGGGTCAAAACATGTTGGTGTGGTTAGGCGCAATCTGACGGCAGCAGCAGAGTCTTCACCTGCAGTAACCATGTAACCTAAACTCCCGATCCTTCCTGTTCCCATCACATATTAATTCATCGTCACTTGTGCCTGGCATACTCGTTCTTTTCCTCTTCAACGCCCTTCCCTAGAAAAGCTAGCACACATTAGCGGATAGGTGTTCACACAAAAGGGGGTTGCTTTTATTATGGGCTGGAGGGGGTCGTAGTATGTGGATTGATGACTCACACATTAGTATATTTACCTACCAATGCATCACTTCTTTATCTTGCGGGTATACCATAGTTATCTTGGGTGTACTATAATCATCCAAGTGTTTGTACACATTTTTATTTTATTTTGTGGGCTAGGGACTCGAATCAATACTTCAGGAAATTTGATGCTTATTCTTCACGATGCTTATTCTCTACTACTCACTCTATTCCAATATATAACACTAGGATTTTATTTGCTTCACTTCGAATGGTCCAAAACTGAAACCCATTTCATTTGCTTGCAATAATTTGCCTCTTCTTCCCTGGTTATTCCTTATATTTTCTGTAACCTTCAGTTTGGAAGGTTGATGTTAAATCATCCTATGGCCTTGCTTCATAATTTTCATAGTATCGATAGTTTTCTGATTTTGGTTGGTACTTTTGTGGTTTTGCCTTGTTTATAGAACTCTGTTCCTTCAAGCCTTTTGATTCGATAGTTGGTGTACCACGCATAGCACCGGACCGTACCAAGAACTATGTTCTCTTAGAGCATCTCCAACAGCCGCCCAACGCGCAGCGCGCTAAAAATGCGTTTGCAGAGCGCCGATCGCCTGTTTTGGCGCGGCGGGGAGCACTGGCTCCAGCGGCCGTGGTAAACTTTAGCACGCGCGTATCTCCAGCAGGTGCGTTAAAATGCAGCGTGCGCGTATCTCCAACAGGTGCACTAAAATGCAACGCGCGCACTCTCGCATAAACACTCTGGACTACGCTGCATATGCATAGATAGATAGATAGATAGATAGATAGATAAAACGATACATAGATATTTCACAATGCGTACATAGTTCATCATAGCATAGATAGATAAAAAGTACGGTGCAACTAGATAAAAAGTACGGTGCAACTAGAACTTACTCCGAGTCGTCATTCTCGATGGTGTCGTCCGAGGTATCGAGCCACGCGTCTTCCCAACGAGGATCATCTGAGTCAAAGAACGACTCCCCACCTGCGTTAAAGAGATCGCACTGCGCCTCCGCGAGTGCCTTCCGCCGACGCCTGTCCGCGCGCTCCGCGCGGCGCCTTGCCGTCCTCTCCGCCCAGAAGGCGTTCCCGTCGAGACGTCCTGCGGGTAGCGCCGGCGCCACTCCGCCATGGCTCGCTCATCCTCCTCGGTGATGAGGAGGCGCTGCAGCCAACGGTGTTCCTCACGGTCCTGGTCTGTTATAAGACGAGGCGGAGGGGTGACGGCCTGTGCCTGCTCGCTCGTAAAGACGTCGTGGAAATTCATCGGCGCGCGAGGCCTCTGGAGTTGCCACGCCGCCGCGTCGTACGCGCGGGCGCCCTCGTGCGCGGTCTCGAATGTGCCGAGGCCGAGGCGGACGTCGCCAGACCAAATCTCCGCGTTGAAGGCCCGGAGGGACGCTGGCGGACGCGACGGTAGCCCGAAGATCCCCGGCGGCGTGGCAGCATGGTGGCGCGTCGGTGGCGGGGCGAGGAAGCGGCAGAGGAAGCAGAGGAAGCGGTGAGAGCACGCGTGGCAGTGTGGAGGCGACGGGAGGCCGCGTGGCGAGCACCGCGGTTTATAGGCGCGCCGGAAGCGGTGCGCCAAATCTAGCGCGCGACCGCGCGCTTTCTCCCGCGCTCGCGCAATCGTTTCCCGCGCGCGCTAGTTTCCCGCCTCCGCTGGAGCGCGCGAAAACGTCCCGCGCGCGCTAAAATGCCAGTTTACCCCGCGCGCGCGTCTTTTGGCGCCGCTGTTGGAGATGCTCTTATGGTGAGCCATTTGAGTCACTACCGTAGTTTACTGTTTCAAAACCGTAGGTATACATGCTGATAGATGCATTTCGTGCTAGTTTAGTTTAGTTAGTGCTTGCTCTTGATCACAGGCTAACTCTGACACCAGCACAAACTTGTTTGCTTCTTGTACAAAGTCTTCGAGCTGAATGTCTCCATCTTCGGCTGCTTCTGTAAAATAAAGACAGCAAATAAGCTGGCAATCCATTTTTCTGGTGCTTACAGTAGAGGTGAACACAATGAATAGAGCTTTGGTGCAATTCAGATTGATATACTACAGCCATGGTTTGCTAATGAGTTTTTCTTCACCATGTTCTTCAAGCAGTACAGATCCTGTTTCGCTATAATATATTAAATTTAAGTAGATTCTTGTATACAACTGCGACTGTAAGACCGATGGATACTGGAAGGAACTGGAGACTTATAGTTCCCCTTCAATCTTATTCTACTGGGAGGACGTGTGGAGATTGTACTGCAACAAATTTGATGCTGGCAGGTTGACATCAGTTGCAGGGAAACTTAAAAAACAAGCTGCTCATAAAAGGAGAAAATGCATTTTGAGAAGCACAGATCACATTACTACTAGGCACGACAACTATCAGGAAATCACACTTGAGAAACTTACCAACAGCTCAAGCTACAACAAAGTTGAGCCCTGGATGATTGGTGGATGCTGGTCCTGGAGCAAGCAATGTCAACACCAAAGCACTCAAGTAGAGGAGATTATGGAGAGCATTGCCTCGAGACAGGATGGATGCAGAATGCTAGCATCGCGGTGCCAATACAGAGCAAATATTTGACTTGTTCACGGTTTGTTGGATTAATTGATTATATTTTCGTTTGACCTACCTCAAGTTAATTAGTAACTTACTGGAACCTGTATATATACTTAGCTTGATGCGGACATGCATGTTAGAGCCAATGAAATGTTGATCTGGTAGTCGCAAGCATTTATTTTGACATACCCGCTTGCATTGTACACTCTTCTCGACACTCGCCCAGCTTTATAGATAAAACAAGCATTGTACCAGCTTGCATCACCAGCTGTTCACCATGAACACAAGCACGCATATAGCACGATGCTGTGCCCATTCACTTGGGGCAGATATGTACCTATACTTTAAGCCACATCGTGAGCTTTATCCTATTAGTCTATAAGTAGAGGCAAGTTTCTTCGAAAATGCCGAACGGTGGACGAGCACTCTCCGGACCATATCCTCGCCATCCGTTATCCTTACCGACCAGATCGCGCCCGGTATTTGCGCTCGCTGTCCCCGTAGAGCCTTTGCCACCGCTTGTATCCGGCGAATTTGACAAATTTGACCTATAGACGAAATCAAATCACAGAATGAACTATCCGTGAAACTATTTCACGCGGCTGACCTTTTTGTGTGGCGCCCGACACGAAGGCACCACACTACACTGTGCAACGCCTCACAGATAGGCGCTACACGGCCAGCGTCGCACCCGTGTGATCAGAAAATTACTAAGTCAGTGTGCAGCGCCTGAGAGCTAGGCGCCACACTATACAGTGTAGCGCCTAGCTCCCAGGCGTTGCACTAGTGCAGCGCCTAGCTCCCAGGCGTTGCACTAATGCAGCGCCTAGCTCCCAGACGTTGCACTAGTGCAGCGTCTGAGAGCTAGGCGCCACGGGTCAGCCGTGTAAAATAGTTTCACGGACAATTCATTCTGTGATTTGATTTCGTTTATAGGTTAAATTTGTCAAATTTGCCCTTTATCCTGGCAGGCTGGCACCCATCGCTAGCTTTTTATCAAATGGCCGTACCGTGCGACGTGACGCGACCGTGTGACCAACGACAGTTGATGTGGTTAGCCTTTTTCACAGTCTGAAGTGACGCGGCTGTTTACCAGATTCACTCCCCCACTCACGTGACCACATTGAATAATAATCCGCCATTTAAGACCAGGTTTTTTAGTCAGCGTGGTGTACAGAGAGTATCATCTTAACAGCCTTTAAGTCAAAATGCATTTTGGTAGACTTTTTGAAAAATATATTTCCACAGCGCAAAAAGAATTGTACATACAAAACTGCAGACATAACACGTTTAAGAAAAAATTCATAACAATATAATTTCATACATGATGTAGACAAAAAATACGTAAATGAAAATGGATCAAAAGAAATTATTGTTGGGCCGGCATTTCTTTTTGTATAGTTTGCAAACCATAATATTTTTGAACGAAATTTAACCGATCTGCCGTGGATATGTGTAAGCTTTCACATTTTTAGAAAAATATTAAAACAAAAATCGAGGGAAAAAGAGAGTTTTATTCCATATTCATAGAGTTACAATCCTGAGGTAAAACTTGAAATTTGATTTTTTTTAATCATTTGAAAAAGGGATCGAATGCACTCGCCCACCAGAAAGTAATGTTTTTAGATTTTACCAATCTGCTTTTTAACCGGCACATTAATTGTTTTTAGTGGGACCGGCACATTACACTAATCAAGTAGATTTGATTAGTGACCCTGGACTAATTTTCCTGTTTAGATGAAGAGACGCGCACTGTGCATTATGGAACAATGGCAGGGTCTCCTTTTGTCACGTCCCGATGTGCAAAAAGCTCTGCGTTGTGTGGCCCACCACCCATAAGCTACATTGTCAGGTCAAATCACCAACTGCTCGTCTCGTGCGGCATGTGTACTAGCTCGGGCTGCTCGCACGCCCAGATCCACGAGAGGAAAGCGAAACATGTGTGCCATTCCTGTACACCTACTGCCCCTAGTATCTATTGCTAAGAAACGAGCAGGGGGAACAACGAAGTGATGTTTGCACATCCCCAGGAATCGTTCGATGGCCATGATTAAGTCCACACGAGCCGCCGTCCACCGAAAAGTTGCTTCCATATAGCTTCAAATCGAACTACTAGTCCTGTTGGTCGTAGGGTCATTGCCTATTTCTCATTTGTGGCTTACGAGACTGGCGAATGTTGTCCGGGCATCATTGGATGACATTAGTTTCATGGAGAATATAATGAAAATGAGATGCATAGGGAATTTTAGCCTGTTCCTGGTAAAGCTTCATAGTGCATTGGGCTGCTTTGTTAGAAAATGCCCCGTTTCCTATACACAAGTGCCAGAGGATCTTGCCCCATGAAGAACTCTGTCCCATTTCGTAGCTAGTATTTTTTCGAGGAGGATAACCCCATCTTTTGCATCGAGCAATGCACACGGTCATATATTATTTATTATTCAAAATCCAATAGCTGAACAACACCGATCCAGAAAAAAAACAGAAAAACGTGAGGTCTTATGCCTTGCGATAGTAACTCCACTAGAGAACCACGCAACTTCTAGGTTATGCCTTCAAGATGGAATTGCCGCATGGCGTCGATGATGGCGATTCCAACCCAAGGTTGATCTCAGGATTTTCATCCTCAAAGCCAAGTTTCAACCCACCACCTTCAGCAAGGGCACGATGCATACACACGTCGACCCGAGATTTTGTTTTTCCACCGGAGTGCACACACTCGTCGTTGAAGCCGTCTCTACCATCATCGCTTCTCCCACTGCCAATGCCACCATAACCGGATACCTCTGGAGAAGACATCGGAGACAAGACATCCCATACCATCTCACATCCCATCACTGTCGCACCACGGTCGATCCAGCAACAACAGGAAAAACATGACACCTTCGCCAGAGCCATCATACAACACTTGCCGACAGTAGGCCTGACTTGACGTCCGCGATTGTTCGCCCGGGTTGCCCGGCAGCAAGGGGAGGGATGGCTGAGGATGTGGAGGTTGCCCAGTAGCTATTGTTCGCCCGGGTTGCCCGCTGGGGAGGCAACAATGGTGTCCAGATGTGTTTCTGGTTTCCCTTTATGCCCAAGTTTGCCGAGGAATACCTAGCTAGTGAATGTACTATTCTTATTTTTTGCCCTTTCGCAATGGAGTCGCGTTAGGATTCTTCTGAGAGTTGATTAAAGTTTGTTTTTCTTTTGATGTTGAGTAGGAGTACAAGGTTATGACTAAATGGAGAAAATATTAATGGCCGAGGTGACAAATTGCCGTGTTTCAGCATTGGGGGTTCGGTCGTTAACCTTGCTGTCAAGAAAGTCTAGACCTTTCCTTTCATGCGTCTCCACACGTATCGAAGAACCTCCGTTTGCTTTTCCGCTACATCTATTCTGTCTTTTCTCCACTAAATTGGACAACTAAATATTCTTATTTTCTACTTCAAGTTGTTGTTTGTGCTTGGTGCGTGCGATGAAAGATCAGGCCTACCTCTAAAATCATCTCACTGAAAAGCATATCACATCATCTACAGCCCCAGGTAGCTTCATAAGGAAGTTATGACAAAAGAGATCTCAAGAAATTTGATTTTTAACTTGGAGAAAGAGAACTGGACTATACAATTATCTCAACTACCTTATCCACGCCGTTAAATGAGTGGCCAGGCTCATTTCTTCATTTTCCGGAAAAAATTGTAAATAGAAATATATTTGTCGTCGTGCATTTCCACGTGCTTTAATGCAACTGCGCCTTGCTTCCCATAAATAGCTAGCTGGCTCTTCCATGTTGTATGATCCACACTAGAAAATTGTAAAGCTTGCTAGTTCCCTTCTCTTGCTAGGAGCAGCACTATCCGGGAGAGGGAGAGGGAGAGCGAGGAGGATGCCATAGACTGGCAGCACTAATACCAGCTAGGCAACGTCACGTCTCAGCCATGAGACCACTTCAAGAATGGGACGCACTAGGAATGTGGCATGCAGTCGGCTATGGACGCCCAGCTGTAGCAGAACTACTCAAGTAGCAGCAAACAAAAGCTAGACTGGTTCTATGCCGGCCAGTGTGGACATACATGGGCACGCGGCCAACATGCCAGAGTATAAAGATTACTGTTTCAAAGGAATACCTGTAATTGTAGTGTTTTAATTCTGCCTTTATTTGATATTTTTTTAGTTCATGTAACATTCAAGGATGCAACAAAGAAATTCTTGGCAGGCCAAGCTGAAAGAGAGCAGAGTTTTCAAAATATGAACCATGCATTTATACTAAAAGAGAGCACCACAAATGATTTCAATGAATCTGATTAGCTGAAGTTAGTTGAATTTCGGTGTAGAGGAGAGAAGTTTCCTCATACACGGAAAGCCTTCACCGCTTAGAGCATCTCCAGCCGCGCCCCCAACAGCCCCCCCACGGCCGTTTTTTTAGCGCCGGCGCCGAAAATTCGGCCCAGTCGCGCTCCCAGAAGCCCGTTTTTCGCTGGTTAGGCCCAAAACTGGCGCCGGCGGGCCCAGGCCGAACCTGGCGCACTGGGGGGCGCCCGGGGGCGCCGGGGCGATTGATTTTGGCGTGAACGAAAGCGGGCCCGCCGAGTCAGCGACCCCGCCTCGTCGTCCTCAACGCCTCGGTTTCCCCCGGGAAATCAATGGCAAGGCTGCCGCCGGTCAGCCTTCGATTGATTCCTCA
>NC_057796.1:419659765-419665782 GCF_018294505.1 Triticum aestivum
GGCGCCGCTCGTCCGGCGCACCCGCAGCGCCGGCATCGTCATCAATGAGGGCGGGCGCGCCTCCTCCTCGGCTCCTCCCCGTGTCGTCAAGCCGAAGACGGAGCCGGGGCTCGCCCGCGTGAAGACGGAGCCGGGGCTCGACGACGCAGCGGCCTTGAAGTGGGCGCGTGAAGACTGGGCGCGGACGGAGCTGGATGGGGGCGTCGTCGTTCTCGACGACGAGAGCGACGACGACGCGCCGCCACCGGTCTACCAGGGCGAACCCGGGCAGGGGTCCAGCAGGGGCGGCCGCGTCAAGAAGAAGAAGGACGACGAGGACAACGGCGGTGGCGGCGACGGGGGCGACTACGCCGCGCTCAGCGCGTTCTTCGGCCTTTGTTTTTTTAAGCATTTAACTTTGCTATGTAAAATACTATTTAAGTCGCCTAAAGTAATGTCATGTTTGCCGAATTTTAGCCGAATCTTTGTCTCTTTGGTCGAATTTTAACCAAATTTTTATTCAAAAAACTTTAAATAAGGCGTCTGAGGGCGACCCTGAGGCCGGCGGCTGGGAACCCGATCGCCCCAAAGCCGATTTTAGTGCCGGTACGCCCCCAGGCGGCGATTTTACGAGCCCCCTGGGAGGCAACGGCTGGAGATGCTCTTACTACCCAACACCAACGCACAACACCACACCACATCACCTCCAGGCTAGAAGAACTCCACGCCCATCTGCTGCCATCGTCGACGACCGCGACCGCTCTTCGACCATGCCTGAACCACCACGGCCACCTCCAAGCCCCAAATAGAGAGTGCCACCTGATGTCGTCGTTTCTGTGCAATGAATTCCAGACCCAAAGCTCCCTGGGCCTCCACCTGATGTCGTCATTTCTGGCACGGACACGCCCCGAGATTGAGCTTTGTCGCCACAAACAAGTTCTAGGTCCCCCGCCCGACATCTGCTCACTGCCAGCTCCGGCCATGTCCGTCGGCCTTCGGTGTCACCATATGAAGGAGAGGAAACTCACCCCACGCCACCCCCCACAACCTTAGGCAGCAGGGCCCACCGAAGCGGCGGCATGACGGCTGGCGGAGGGAGCTGGCCAGAAGTCTAGTAGCAGCTACGAGCTAGAAGTATCCCTAGTGTCGACTGGCGGGTAACACAGTATGAGTCGTCTTCACCACACCGACTGTCAACATCATATTTGTTATATTTTCGGTGTCGGTTTTGGAGTTAAATTTTGGGAATCGATGATATAACACAATGTTTTACGAATCTTTAGAGTACTCTTATAGCATTTTAATACTACCTTAGTTTGATTCTTTTCTAAAATTGTATAACTGCCAGCAATGGCGCTAGATGTAAACTCAACGGTTCTTAACTCTTGTGCTGGGCTTCGATGAATAACAAATGTGGTTAAACTAATTAAGAGTTCAAATAATGGAAGTTCTTGTTTCATCGTTTCAAGATTTCGTTTCAGTTCCTGAATTTGATGGACTACATCCACGACCAGATTGCCTCTCGCTCCCAGCTCACATCGCTCGGGCGCCATGCTCGCTGACGCTGCTGCACACACCGCACCCACAGTCCCCGACGCCACGCTGAGGCTGCACCACCGCTTGCCAATGCCACACATGCCCCTCGCCCCATCCCCCGGGCTGCCCCACATGGTAGCAGCTTGTGGGGGCGGGCTCGCGAGTTTGCTCGAGCCGGACCAGGCCAGAGAAAAACCCGGCCGGGCCAGAATGGTCTCGGAGAAGAGCGGACCATAGCCTGGCTCGAGCCGAGAGCCGGGCTCCGCTTGTATCCAGCTGTATTATGACACGTACCGAGTTCTGTTATTAGAAAAGAAAAACACGAGCCCCCTTATTTCTTTTTTTAAAACACACTACAATCGAAGTTGCTTACATACACCTATCTCTATGAATGAACGCACACCTTACCTTACCCCTATGAGCACTTTCAAGAGACTGAGACTGCATAGTAATTTGATATTGACGAAGTTACCACAGGCGCATCATAGTCGACGAGAACGTCTCCTTCCACTGAATGAACATCGCCGGAAAATTTTATATAAATTCAGAAAAATGCGAGCACCAATATCAAGTCTAGATTTTAAACTCTGGTAAGCTAAGGATATCACTGTCGTCCTAACCATTTAATCACAGGTTGGTTCGCCACGCCAACTTATTTCTAGGCATGTCAAGTGTGCATACGTGTTCTGTATATATTACTGCGATCCTCTTTTACCGTTTGATTTTCGAACGAGTTGCTGGCTCACAGCAAAGGTATGTCATAGGGGAGAAGGAGCACAATAAATAACGGGACAACTAGTTGGTAAAACACTGAAGTGCTTTGCTCCATATATAAGCAAGTCGGATCTAATGTAGCAGATTCATTCCTGTAGCCAAGTTAACACTCTAAATTGTAATGTTTGCCACCGTGTTCTTTTAGACTGAAGAGTACGAGGCGGAAGAAGGTGGTGACTGATGAGGATGACATCTATGGCTACGTGGTGGAAGCTTTAAGAATGGGATGCTTCAGAAATTTTAGTTGGCAAGTGTCTACACAAAACCAGCCTGTTCGCTAGTCTGTTACATAGTTATAGTGCATGAGAGGCTTCATGTCGGGCGTGATGTGCCAGAGTTCCTGGCGCACAAGCTTGCCACAACTTATCTAGACCACACTTACACTAGTGTTTCCTCCTGCCATACAGTGACAGGATAATGGTCTACAATTCTGAAATATATCCTCCAATTAATACTCAAGGCCAAGTGGATTACTGCTTTGCCCTTTGATTACAACTAGGTATGTCATAGGGGAGAAACCACACGATCAATGACCTGCTTAATAGTTGGCAAAACACAAGTGCTAGCCTTGCTCCATGTATAAATACATTGAACCAATATGTAATTGACATCTCGCTGTAGAAAATTCAAACTTGAAGTTGTAATGCTTGACATCTCATTTTTTTTTGGAAAAAGTATATTTTTCATCCCTCAACTCTTCTGAAAGTAGAGAAATGATCCCTTAACTTCAAAACCGGCAAAACTTAGTTCCTTTACTTTTAAAACCGGATAAGTTTAGTCCCTCGTGTTGTTTTTGATGGTTTTCTGCCGACGTGGTGTGGTATTATGGTATACACTCTATACAGAGGAAAAAAAGTGAGTGCCAGGGAAGGTTGCGCGCTGCCGGGCCTCATCGCGCTCCCCGTCGCCACTTACCGCGCCGCCTCGTGGGCGCACAAGCAGAGCAGCAGCAGTGCGCGTGCCGGCTGCGACATATGCATGTCTGAATTTGCCGATGGCGAGGTCGTCCGGGTGCCATCCTGCTAGACGGCGGCAACGCGACTTTCCGGCGAGAGTGGGCTTGCAGCGCTGGCTTGATGTGGTTCTGATGAAGCACAAGCTAGTGAGATGCTAATTTGTGCGTGTAGACGGCCCGATCTTTCACGGTAATGCTTGATCAACAGTTCGCCCCCCTACTCCTCCTGGCAACCTTCAAGAATCATTTTCACCCGCGTACGAAAATACACGAATAAAAATAATGACCCTCTTGGATCAGCACATAGGTGTCGATGTAATGATCAACCCTCCGTCGCTAGTAAATTTCCATGATGAGAAAATCACAAATGATACACAAGATATGATCGCCCAAAACTCGGACGTTTTATCTGTGTTATTCATAACTCACGAATAAACTGAAACTCAACTGCCTTACATCGGCCGTAGCCTGGCTTTTATATGCCAACGTATGCAACTCCCCTAATCTACCAACTTGGACTCCAAGACTCTCACGTCTCCAACTAATGAGTAAAAAAAACTCCGTACAATGATAGCCAGCTAGCCGGCTGACACAAACCAAAAATAAGAATCCTAACCAATTTGTATTAGGATTTTCTACCTATCACAACAACTTAGACGTGGAGGTGTACGAAAATTCGGCTCCACGGAAGCTAGCACCGGTTCCATCTTAGGCCTTGTACAATGGGAGATGCTTAGGGAGGTGCTTAGTAAAATAAACCGAGTTTTTCTGAAGCACCGATGCCTATTTCTACAGGAGAGATGCTTAGTTAAGCGTCTCTCCTGTACAAATAGGCACCGGTGCTTAAGGAAAGCCTGGTTTATTTCTTTAAGCATCTCCCCTAAGCATCTTCCATTGTACAAGGCCTTAGTCTCCTGTATTCTCTTGTAATGTGGCTGAACAAAGTCTCTTGCCATCTTCTCTGCACGTGACTTTCCTTTGCCCCTTTGTGTTATCAGACATGTTCGTACACTTTTAGACTCCATGTGTACACGACCATACACTGACTTTCCAAACATACCTCTTGAAGAAAGTGGAGCTCCCTTCCCTCCCTCCCCCGCCGCCACCCGCGAGGCGTTGGGGAGGGTTCCCGATCCCGGCTGCCGCACCCCCTCCTCCTCCTTCCTCCGCCCTCGCCGCCGCCAAGGGGCGCGGCCGGGCGAAGCCCGACTGTAGCCGGCGGTGGCGAGGCTCCTTCGTTCCCCGCTCGTAGGGTTTGGCGCGGGCCAGATCTGCGGCTGGGCGCGGCGCTCGATGCCGGGCGCGGCGGCGCCCCGCAGCAGGCCGGCGAGGGTGGCATTCGACGGGCGGCGGGCGGCATGGTGGTGGTGCGGGCCGGTGGTGGCGTCGGCGGCGGTGCCCCCGACAGCGCTTCCGTGGTGCTCTGGTGGGGGGGGGCACGACAGCGGTGGTGGTGGGTTGCCCCCACCCAGTCGGGCCCTTGCGGCCGGGTGGCGGCGCTCGGCTCAGGTGGATCCCCCAGTGGCGTCTTCAGGCGGCGGCGAAGACGGCTCCGCAACCCTCCCTCTCCGGCTTCTGGCGGCAGCCGATGACTCCTGATGCTCTAGCCCTTCGAAACGGGGGCGGAACTCGGTTCCGGGGGGAAGTTGGAGCCGACATGGGTGTCGGTCGTGGCCATGGGCCACTTCTCTACCTTCCCCTTCCCCCGGTCGATGTGGTCGCGGCCCTCCTCGAGGCAGCTTGGCCGGCGGCGGCTCTGGAGGTGGTTGGGGTCGTGGATCCGGGCAAAGTCGTGGCCTTTGGTGGCTTCGGGGTGGTCTCATGGCGGGGCGGCGGCCCTGGCGGCGGGAGTCGTGCGTTGGTCGTGGGCGGGCTGCGCGGCTCGGATGCGGGCATGCAACCATGACCGCTTGGGCGGCGTGGCTGTGGGTGTTGTCGGACCGGGGCGGCGGAAGTGTTGAAGCACCGGGGTTCATCACCAACCCAGTCTGTGTCTGGTCGACGGTGACGGCGTCCGTGGACGTCGTGTCCTCCTTGCAGGCTCCGTCGTGGTGCTTCTTCCCCTTCCATCTTACTCCGGGTGAAAACTAGATCCTCAGATCGGACGGTGGCGACGTTCATGGTCGTACCTGTGACGCCCGGATAATTAAGCTACAGTAACCCTCTGCTAATGATGCCACGTCACCTCGATTACTATTGTCAAACTCGCGTTGATTCAAAACCGTTTTGAAATTCTAATTTAAAATAAAGTCAAACGGTAAAAGTTTTCAAAAGTCAAATCTAAAATGTTCAAAGTGTAGCAAATAAATCATAGATGATTATGGTGGTGAATCCAAATTAATATAAAATAATCCGTAACTTGGATGGAAAAACTTTGTACATCACTACTGGAATCAGCTAATTTGCCATCTGCCAGCTCTTTGCCGTCTGCTAGCTGACGGCAAAGAAGCTCTTTGCCATCAGCTACCCAAAAGCAGACGGCAAAGAAATGGCAGACGACAAAGAAGCTCTTTGCCATCTGTGAACTCTTTGCCGTCTGCCAGCAGACGGCAAAGAATCTTTGTCGTCCACCCCCCGCCCGTTTGGAAAAAACTTAACGCCCCACCTCTTTGCCGTCTGCCAGCAGACGGCAAAGAGGCAAAAGGGCGGACGGCAAAGAGTGGCGGACGGCAAAGAGGAGACTACCTAACGGCCCGTACCCCCCGCCCGTTACTCTCTGTTCTCTCCCTCTCTCTCCTCGCCGACGCGCCCCACCCCACCGCCGCCGCCGCCG